>NW_025533921.1:335000-346015 GCF_020615455.1 Coregonus clupeaformis | reverse complement strand
GTTTATGAACTGATATACATAACAACGCTGAATTAAAAATTAATTCTTTCAATTAAATTTTTACAAAATTATTACAACCAATATAATGTTATAAACCGTGCCTTTGGAAAGTATTCGACCCTTACTTTTTCCACATTTTGTTACGTTATTCATTCAGTTATTCAAGCCTTATTCATTTTTTTCCCCTCATCAATCTACCCTATCCCATTGAAGCAAAAACAGGTTTGTATTTTCTGTCTATAGCGTGATTTCTATGTGTTACTCTACCTAGTTTTTGATATTTTACATAAACTACAGAGGTTATCCTCTTTTCTCAACAACATTATGCCCAGAACTTAGCAGGTGCTATTGACAGATCAGTTGGAAAGTGATGCTACTTTCTGCACATGCCACGGTCAGTGTAGTGGTGGCGGTCTCCACGTCATCTCCTGGCGTCCTCAGTCATGGATGACATAGAAATACTCACATCCATCACGGGGTAACTGGCTGGTAGAGAGTGGATGCAGGACTCTGGGCATTGGAGAGGGAGGTGGGGAGGGTGGATGCGGGCGGCTGGAGCATTGGAGGGGGTAGGGGGAGTGGATGCAGGACTCTGGAGCTTGGAGAGGGGGTAGGGAGAGTGGATGCAGGACTCTGGAGTTGGGGGGGGTAGGGGGAGTGGATGTAGCCGCTGGAGCATTGGAGAGGGGAGGTGGGGGAGTGGATGCAGCTGAGCTTGGAGAGGGGGGGTAGGGAGAGTGGATGCGGGCGCTGGAGCATTGGAGAGGGGGGGGTGGGGAGAGTGGATGCAGACTCTGAGCATTGGAGGGGGAGGAGTAGGGAGAGTGGATGCAGGACTCTGAGCATTGGGGGGGGGGTAGGGAGAGTGGATGCAGGACTCTGAGCTTGGGGAGGGGGAGTGGGGGAGTGATGCGGACTGACATTGAAAGGGGGGGTAGGGAGGTGGATGCCGACTGGGCATTGGGGGGGGGGGGGTGGGGGGGAGTGGATGCAGGGCGCTGGAGCGTTGAAAGGGGGGTAGGGAGGTGGATGCAGGACCTTGGATCGTTGGAGAGGGGAGGTAGGGGAGTGATGCAGCCTGAGCATTGGAGGGGGGGTAGGGAGAGTGGATGCAGGACCTTGGATCGTTGGAGAGGGGGGGTGGGAGAGTATGCTGCACATCCTGATGAAATGCCTGGCTAGCTGTTTATCTCTCTGCAGGCTGAACTTCAAACACCAGCCCAGCCAAGCCCAGCCCACACACCATCTACACACACACCATCTACACACACACACCATCTACACACACACCATCTACACACACACACACTATCTAGACTCATACACTCTCTCTCTCTCTCTCTCTCTCTCTCTCTCTCTCTCTCTCTCTCTCTCTCTCTCTCTCGTCGGAGTGCATGCTGTGAGTGAATCGGGAAGCAGGAGCGATTGCGCCGATTCTTTTTAACTCTATTGGGTTTTGGTGTTTTAAGTGTGTGTATGCATATACAGTGAGGGAAAAAAAGTATTTGATCCCCTGCTGATTTTGTAAGTTTGCCCACTGACAAAGAAATGATCAGTCTATAATTTTAATGGTAGGTTTATTTGAACAGTGTGAGACAGAATAACAAAAAACAAATCCAGAAAAACGCATGTCAAAAATGTAATCAATTGATTTGCATTTTAATGAGGAAAATAAGTATTTGACCCCTCTGCAAAACATGACTTAGTACTTGGGGGCAAAACCCTTGTTGGCAATCACAGAGGTCAGACGTTTCTTGTAGTTGGCCACCAGGTTTGTACACATCTCAGGAGGGATTTTGTTCCACTCCTCTTTGCAGATCTTCTCCAAGTCATTAAGGTTTCGAGGCTGACGTTTGGCAACTCAAACCTTCAGCTCCCTCCACAGATTTTCTATGGGATTAAGGTCTGCAGACTGGCTAGGCCACTCCAGGACCTTAATGTGCTTCTTCTTGAGCCATTCCTTTGTTGCCTTGGCCGTGTCTTTTGGGTCATTGTCATGCTGGAATACCCATTCACAACCCATTTTCAATGCCCTGGCTGAGGGAAGGAGGTTCTCACCCAAGATTTGACGTACATGGCCCCGTCCATCGTCCCTTTGATGCGGTGAAGTTGTCCTGTCCACTTAGCAGAAAAAACACCCCCAAAGCATAATGTTTCCACCTCCATGTTTGACGGTGGGGATGGTGTTCTTGGGGTCATAGGCAGCATTCCTCCTCCTACAAACACGGCGAGTTGAGTTGATGCCAAAGAGCTCCATTTTGGTCTCATCTGACCACAACGCTTTCACCCAGTTCTCCTCTGAATCATTCAGATGTTCATTGGTAAACTTCAGACGGGCATGTATATGTGCTTTCTTGAGCAGGGGGACCTTGCGGGCGCTACAGGATTTCAGTCCTTCACGGCGTAATATGTTACCAATTGTTTTCTTGGTGACTATGGTCTCAGCTGCCTTGAGATCATTGACAATTTCCTCCCGTGTAGTTCCCTGTGTTATGTGGGCAGCTTGTCTCTCCCTTTTCTGTTTCCCTTCCTCCTTGTTTTGTCCCCTCTGTCTGTTGTATCTGTATGTGTGTTTGTCCCCTTTATGTGGGTGTGTCTGGAGTGGATCAGGGGGCGTGCTCAGGATCTGCCTCTCCTGTGCAGCTGCGGGTTGTTTCCAGTGATTCCTGCCTACGCAGCTGCATCCTATTCTCTCATCAACCTGCACTACTAATTCCGGGGCATGGCTCTCCACCGGCGCCAGATCGTTGTTCTTACCAGAGCGGTAACTTGGCTCACCAGTAAAGTTATTTTGTCTTTGTCTTCAGCCTGGCTCTCCACTCTCCTTAACCTGTCGTTTGTTTTGTCTTCAGTTCAGACATACCTCCCAACCTGCCTGCCTTCCTGCCTGCCGGTCTGCCTGCCTGCCTGCCTGCCTGCCTCAGCCTCTCCTTCCTCCGGAGCCGACTAGCCCACTCTGTTCCTTTACTTCAGTTGTTTTTGGACTAAGACAATTTGAACTTTTATTAAAGTATTTTTGTTTCTTCCACTCCCTTTGTCGTGTTTGTTTCTCTCGAGTGCTGGGTTGAACCATAGCCTAACAGAACGATCTGGCCATGGACCCAACAGAGAAACAGCACGGGGCAAACGAAGACAGCTTCCAACAAGCTATCCAGGCTCAAGGAACGTTGCTAGTACAGCATGACCAATTGATTCGGACTCTTTTGGAAGATAATCATCAACTGCTGAACCAGGTGACTCAGTTAACTACACAAGTCTCTAAATTGTCTGTTATCAGCTCTCCATCTCTCTCTGTCCCTCAGTTTGATGCACCCCAAGTTGTTTCCTCTGACATTATGCAGGCTTCGTTCCATCGGGAACCCCTGTCACGTCGCCTGAACCGTTCAATGGAGAATTGGACAAGTGCCGGGGATTTTTGCTTCAGTGTGACTTGATTTTTCGGCAGAGACCACTGTCGTTTTCTACTGATTCTTCTAAGGTACATTATGTTCTGGGGCTGTTAAGAGGGAGAGCTCTGGTTTGGGCTGAGTCTGTATGCTCAAATCAAACTTTGACTGGATTGACTTTCGCTGATTTTTCTGCTAAATTGAAGACTGTTTTTGACCATCCTGACCATGTGGGTAATTCCTCCAAGATACTTTTTAATTTGAGGCAGGGTTCTAACAGTGTGGCTGAGTACTCTATTGAGTTCTGGACTTTGGCAGCAGACTCCAAGTGGAACAATGTGGCACTTCAAGGAGCATTTCTAAACGGTTTGAATGAAGCTATTAAGGATGAACTGGCTGCTCGTGACCGAGCCACATGATTTACATTCTCTCGTTTCCCTGTCCATTAAGCTAGACAACCGGTTGCGGGAGAGGCGTCGGGAGAGAGGCGGTCGGCCGCATCTAGGAGGACGAGTTCCCCAGCCTTCAACCACTCGAGTCTCGCCTCCCCGGACCGGCAGCTTCTTGTTCCTGATTCCATCCCGAGCACAGAGGAGGAACCTATGCAAGAGGGTCGAGCTCGACTACCTCCAGCAGAGCGGCACGGCGCCTCCAGGCGGGTGAGTGCCTGTAGCTGTGGAGACGCCACACACATTCTGGCTACATGCCCTAAGCGGCCAAAGACAAGGCTCGCTCTAACGGTGGGTCTACTTGCGAGCCCAGAGTTAGATCCTGAACCCATCATTCCCCGATTACAAGTACCTGTAACCTTACGTTTCCAGAGTCATTCCCTGCCACTCTCAGCTCTCATAGACTCAGGTGCAGAAGACAACTTTATTAGCCACCAGTTCGTTACACAAGCTCGTATCCCCATGGAGCCACTACCTACCCCCATTCGGGTCACAGCCCTTGATGGGCGCCTCCTCGGAGATAACTCATCAAACCACCCCCGTTTCCCTAGTGATTTCTGGCAATCATTGCGAAAGCATTCAGCTAAGAGTTATGTCTGGCTCAGCTACCTCCCTTATCCTTGGCTTCCCCTGGTTGGCTCTTCCACAACCCACAAATTGATTGGACACGTCACACCATTCTCAGTTGGAGCACTAACTGCCATTCAGAGTGCCTTAGGTCAGCGGTTCCCCCCACTAAGTGTAACCCAACTCATCCCTCAGCTCCTCTTGATCTGTCATCTGTCCCCAAAGAATACCATGACTTAGCGGAGGTTTTCAGTAAGGACAAGGCTCTGTCTCTACCACCACATAGGCCTTATGATTGCCCTATTGAACTGCTTCCTGGTGCTCCCTTGCCCTCTAGTCGCTTATACAATCTGTCCCGACCGGAAAGAGAGGCAATGGAGCAGTACATTGGTGATTCTCTGGTCTCGGGCATAATCCGTCCTCGTCGTCTCCTTTGGGTGCAGGTTTCTTTTTCGTGGAAAAGAAGGACAAGTCGTTACGCCCCTGTATCGATTTCAGGGGTTTAAACAACATAACTGTTAAAAACAAGTATCCCCTTCCACTCATCAACTCTGCTTTTGAACCTCTGCATGGCGCCACAGTTTTCTCCAAGCTCGACCTCAGGAACGCTTATCACCTTGTCCGGATCCGAAGGGAGATGAGTGGAAAACCGCTTTCAACACTCCACTGGGACATTTTGAGTATTTGGTCATGCCCTTTGGGCTCTCAAACGCCCCTGCTGTTTTCCAAGCCATGGTGAACGATGTTCTTAGGGGTTTTTTTGAACCGTTTTGTCTTTGTATACCTGGATGATATTCTTGTTTTTTCCAAGTCACCCGAGGAGCATGGAGTCACACGTCCGTCAAGTCCTTCAACGGCTCTTGGAGAACAAGCTGTACGTCAAAGAAGAGAAGTGTGAGTTCCACAAACAGTCTACATCGTTCCTTGGTTTCATCATTGAGAGCGGGCAGGTGAAGGCGGACCCCGAGAAGATCCGGGCAGTGACGGAATGGCCCATACCCACCACCCGTAAGCAACTTCAACGATTTTTGGGCTTTGCTAACTTCTACCGTAGGTTCATTAAGGGTTTTAGTAAAGTGGTGGCACCCCTTACTAGACTCACATCCCCTAAAGTCCCTTTTCTGTGGTCCCCTGAGGCGGAGCAGGCGGTAGGGGTTTTGAAGGAACTGTTTTCCACCTCCCCTGTGTTGATACACCCCAATACCTCTCTACAGTTTGTTGTGGAGGTGGGCATGAGCATCGGACTCAGGTGTGGGAGCAGTCCTCTCCCAGCGCTCCCCCACTGACCAAAAGCTTCACCCCTGTGCTTTTTTCTCCAAGAAATTGTCACCCACAGAACGGAATTACTGACGTTGGAAACCGAGAACTGCTGGCGGTCAAGCTAGCATTGGAAGAATGGCGGCACTGGCTGGATGGAGCTGAACTGCCGTTTGTGGTCTGGACAGACCACAAAAACTTGGCTTACATCCAAGCCACTAAGAGACTCAACTCACGCCAAGCCAGATGGGCCCTGTTTTTAGTAGGTTTAACTTTATTCTTACATACAGACCGGGTCAAGAAATGTTAAACCAGATGCTTTGTCCCGCCAGTTTGCTGACCCTTCGGAGACCAGCGAGCCTGAGGCAGTCCTACCTTCCTCGTGCGTCGTGGCGGCAGTACAGTGGGAGATCGAGTCTCTTGTGAAGACTGCACTTGCCACGGACCCGGGACCGGGTGATGGACCTCCCAACCTACTCTTTGTTCCCGAGACGGTCCGGTCTCAGGTGTTGCAGTGGATTCACACCTCCCGTTTTGCTGGTCACTCCTGGGATGAGCGCATCGTTGACGCTGCTTAGGAGACATTTTTGGTGGCCTTCAATGGAAACTGACGTTCGGGCTTTTGTGGCAGCCTGTTCAACCTGTGCTCGGGGCAAAGCCTCCCATCAGTCCCCTTCGGGGCTGCTGCTACCCCTCCCAGTTCCCAGCCGTCCCTGGTCCCACATAGCCATGGATTTTGTCACCGGCCTACCCAAGTCTGAAGGTAATGATACTATACTTACCATTGTGGACAGATTCTCTAAATCTGTTCACTATATAGCATTACCAAAATTACCGTCTGCCAGTGAGACAGCGGACCTCCTAGTCCAACATGCTATTCCGTCCCCATGGAATACCTGTGGACATCGTATCTGATAGAGGCCCACAGTTTACTTCCCGGGTTTGGAAGGTTTTCTGTTCTGCTTTGGGTGCTTCCGTTAGTCTATCCTCAGGGTTTCATCCCCAGACCAACGGTCAAACAGAAAGAGCCAATCAAGACCTCGAAGCAACCCTTCGTTGTGTGGCTGCTCAACATCCATCATCCTGGGCCAAACATCTGCCTTGGATAGAGTACGCCCACAACTCCCCTCACCACCTCTGCCACTGGTCTTTCACCCTTCGAAGTTACCATGGGTTATCAACCCCCTCTGTTTCCTGCTCAGGAGAAGGAATTGGCTGTTCCTTCGGTTCAGGAGAACCTCCGCCCGCTGCCAGAGAGTGTGGCGCGCGCTCGGGAAGCGTTGCTTCGGACCACCGACAGGAACAAGATGACAGCGGATAGGAGCAGGACTCCCGCACCTGTGTTTCATCCTGGTCTAGAGGTTTGGCTGTCCGTCTAAGAACGTACCTCTTCGTACCAAATCACGCAAGCTGTCTCCTCGGTACCTGGGTCCGTTTGTGGTGGAGTCCATCATCAACCCCGCTGCGGATTCGTTTGAAGTTGCCTTCAGCCATGAAGATACACCCTACTTTCCACGTCTCCCAACTGAAACCTGTGTCCTCCAGCCTTTTGTGTCCGCCGGCTGATCCACCTCCACCTGTTCGCCTCATTGACGACCATCCGGCCTACACCGTCAGTAGGCTCCTGGACTCTCGGAGGCGGGGTAGGGGTCTCCAATACCTAGTCGATTGGGAAGGTTATGGACCAGAGGAGAGGTCTTGGGTCCCTAAGCGTTTTTGTGTTGGATCCTCAGCTGATCACGGACTTCCATCACGGCAACCCTGACAGGCCTGGTGGGTCGCCAGGTGGCGACCATTGAGGGGGGTACTGTTATGTGGGCAGCTTGTCTCTCCCTTTTCTGTTTCCCCTTCCTCCTTGTTTTGTCCCCTCTGTCTGTTGTATCTGTATGTGTGTTTGTCCCCTTTATGTGGGTGTGTCTGGAGTGGATCAGGGGGCGTGCTCAGGATCTGCCTCTCCCTGTGCAGCTGCGGGTTGTTTCCAGTGATTCCTGCCTCGCAGCTGCATCCTATTCTCTCATCAACCTGCACTACTAATTCCGGGGCATGGCTCTCCACCGGCGCCAGATCGTTGTTCTTACCAGAGCGGTAACTTGGCTCACCAGTAAAGTTATTTTGTCTTTGTCTTCAGCCTGGCTCTCCACTCTCCTTAACCTGTCGTTTGTTTTGTCTTCAGTTCAGACATACCTCCCAACCTGCCTGCCTTCCTGCCTGCCGGTCTGCCTGCCTGCCTGCCTGCCTGCCTCAGCCTCTCCTTCCTCCGGAGCCGACTAGCCCACTCTGTTCCTTTACTTCAGTTGTTTTTGGACTAAGACAATTTGAACTTTTATTAAAGTATTTTTGTTTCTTCCACTCCCTTTGTCGTGTTTGTTTCTCTGAGTGCTGGGTTGAACCATAGCCTAACACCCTGATCCTTGGAGAGCTCTTTGGTCTTGGCCATGGTGGAGAGTTTGGAATGAAAGGGAATTAAAGAGATTGCTTCTGTGGACAGGTGTCTTTTATACAGGTAACAAGCTGCGATTAGGAGCACTCCCTTTAAGAGTGTCCTCCTAATCTCAGCTCGTTACCTGTATAAAAGACTCCTGGGATCCAGAAATCTTTCTGATTGAGAGGGGGTCAAATACTTATTTCCCTCATTAAAATGCAAAACAATTTATAACATTTTTGACATGCGTTTTTCTGGATTTTTGTTGTTGTTATTCTGTCTCTCACTGCTCAAATAGACCTACCATTAAAATTATAGACTGATAATTTCTTTGTCAGTGTGCAAATGTACAAAATCAGCAGGGGATCAAATACTTTTTTTCCTTCACTGTACGTCAATTTCTGAAAATGACAAAAGGGAAGAATATATGCAGGATTATAATGTAACAGATATCTTTCCTGAAAGTGAATAGTTTATTGAGTCAGCAAAGTTTCTGATGTCAAAAGTAACGGGGGGAGGTTTGACAAGCCCTGAAATCGCTAGACTTAAGAAAGTTGTCACGAGTGATAAGTGAGTTAAATTCTGATGGAAATGAAATAACTCTGTAAAGAGAAGTGTTTTCTGTCTTTTTCTCTGTCTTTTTTTCCCTTCAGCCATGAGCAGTTTTAAGATTTCTTCTTTAAACGCAAATGGGGCGAGAGACGTAAAAAAATGAGTAGTCCGTAGTCAATGAAGAGAAAGGGAAGTGACATACGTTTTTTACAGTAATATAGTAATATGGAAAATGATGTTATGTGGCAACAGGGGGTCTCAAAAGGCCAGTTTTGTTTCCCTTCAACAGTGGTGGGATAAATACAGATTCAACAATTCTGTAATCAATACACGATGAATGTTACTAGAGACATCACCAGATCAATGGAAGCCATAGAGTCAGAAATAGTAGAACTCCTGAAGTTAGTTGAAAGGAGATCGAGGCCATACTCAGGCCCTCAGGAGAAAAAAAGCTGCATTGGCAGACCTGCTGGGTATCAGAGCACAGGGGGCATTGGTGAGAAGTAAGTTTCAGGGAATCTCTGAAATGGATGCCTCATCAACATTTTTCTTTGGTTTAGAGAAAAAGAATGGACAAAGAATAATTATTAATTGCCTCAAATCAGCTGTTGGACAGGCGCTCACTAGCCCTAGTGAAATTAGAAAGAGGGCAGTAGAGTTCTATGCTGAGCTCTACAAATGTGAGTACAAAGAGGATACAACGGTGACACAGCAGTTCCTTGATGGGCTCCCACAGGTGGCTGCAGAAGCTCAGGTTGAGCTAGAGCAACCATTGTCTTTGCATTAAAATACATGGAAAATGGAAGACCACCAGGCATTGATGGGCTTCCCATTTACTTTTTAAAGTCATTTTGGGCTATGTTGGGAGATGATTGGCTACCAGTAGTTAACGATAGTTTGACCGGAGGGTTACTACCGATTTTAGTGAAAAATCAAGCAGGGGTGGATAGTTTGAGTCTTATGGTTGATAGGTTTATCCTCTGCAAAGGTAAATTGGGATAGAAGTGTTGCTTTAAAGATTGGAAAATGGTCTGGAGGTATCATGGCTTTGCCAGGGGGGCTGGAATGGTGTAAGGGAGGTTTTAAGTATCTTGGGGTGTACTTAAGGGGTGAAGAGACAATGGAAAAACATTGGAATGGAGATAGCGTTGGTTGTTATCTCGTATGTCATATAGGGGGGCGCACTATTATAGTTAACAATGTGATTGCCTCTGCACTGTGGCATCGGTTGTCATGCTTAGAGCTACCATCTGGCCTTCTGGCTAAGATACAGGTGAGTATTGTAGATTTCTTTTGGGATAAATATCATTGGGTTCCACAAAGTGTTTTGTATTTGTCAAAAGAGGAGGGGGCGACAATGTCTTGTACATCTTGCTTGAAGGGCTGCTGCTTTCCTCTTTCAGTTTATTCAAAGGTTGCTTTATGGACCGGAAAATGTGGTTTGGAGAGGAGTTACACAGAAGGTTGGGGGATTAGGTTTAAAGAAGGCTTTATTTTTGGTTGACAGTAGCCAGATTTCTAAGGAGAGAGTACCTCCATTTTATAGAGGCCTTCTTAGGGTGTGGAGCATAATGAAGGTATCCAGATACACTCCAGCAGAGTCAGTGCATTGGCTGCTGGAGGAACCTCTGGTGTACGGGGCAAGACTGGATTGCACAACTGAAGATGTTCCACATTTCTCCAAGATTCTGGTGAAGGGCAAAATCGATTGTTGAACAACTGCTGAGAAGCTGCAGGAAAGGCTCTGTCAGTGGAAGAGTGGATTATGGTTAATAATCACGAGAAGAAGGTACAAGATGAAAACGTCTCATTTCCAAGACTGAGGATTACACCCAATATCCCAGAGTCAGAAAGAAAGGCGTTATTACTGGATTTGAGAGGGTTGGAAGAGGTGGGTTTGGATGAGGTGAATGGGGGAAGACTTATATAGGGGGTGTGTCAAGGTATTGAACAAAGATAAATTGAAGAATAGAAAAGACACTCCTTGGAGGGTAAAACTGGACATTGGTGACAAGGTAAAGCCTGCATGGAGAGCACTGCACAAGCCTCCGTTACAATAGGGTCCTGGTCAGGGACGGCCTGTTCAATAGGGCGATATGGGCGACGCACTGCCAAACGGGAAAAGGAAGGGATTTTTTTTCTAATCAATTATATCACGGCAACAGTAGTTATCAGTGTTGTAATCTGATCTGACTGCCACTAAATGTCAAATCAGGCTAAAGTCGTGCTTCAAATGGCCCCGCCCGTTTTTGGGCGATTTCAGTCAGGTTGAAAATCGCCCAGAAGTCTCTCATAGCCTGTCATGTAAAATCTATTTTTTTCAAATTTCAAAGCTTTCAATACATTCTCTATGGGTGTCTGTGGGCTTGCACTTACGCGCTT
>NW_025533921.1:0-20000 GCF_020615455.1 Coregonus clupeaformis | reverse complement strand
CACTATCCTACCCACTAATTATATTATATTATATTAGTCAGTTCCTACACTGTCCTACTCACCAATTATATTATATTATATTATATTAGTCAGTTCCTACACTATCCTACCCACTAATTATATTATATTATATTAGTCAGTTCCTACACTATCCTACCCACTAATTATATTATATTAGTCAGTTCCTACACTATCCTACCCACTAATTATATTATAGTAGTCAGTTCCTACACTATCCTACCCACTAATTATATTATATTATATTATATTAGTCAGTTCCTATACTATCCTACCCACTAATTATATTATATTAGTCAGTTCCTACACTGTCCTACCCACTAATTATATTATATTAGTCGGTTCCTATACTATCCTACCCACTAATTATATTATATTAGTCAGTTCCTACACTATCCTACCCACTAATGTATATTATATTAGTCGGTTCCTATACTATCCTACCCACTAATTATATTATATTAGTCGGTTCTATACTATCCTACCACTAATTATATTATATTAGTCGGTTCACACTATCCTACCCACTAATTATATTATATTATATTAGTCAGTTCCTACACTATCCCTACCCACTAATTATATTATATTATATTAGTCAGTTCCTACACTGTCCTACTCACCAATTATATTATATTATATTATATTAGTCAGTTCCTACACTATCCTACCCACTAATTATATTATATTATATTAGTCAGTTCCTACACTATCCTACTACCACTAATTATATTATATTAGTCCGTTCCTACACTATCCTACCCACTAATTATATTATAGTAGTCGGTTCCTACACTATCCTACCACTAATTATATTATATTATATTATATTAGTCGGGTTCCTATACTATCCACCCACTAATTATATTATATTAGTCGGTTCCTACACTGTCCTACCCACTAATTATATTATATTAGTCAGTTCCTATACTATCCTACCCAGTAATTATATTATATTAGTCAGTTCCTATACTATCCTACCCAGTAATTATATTATATTAGTCAGTTCCTATACTATCCTACTCACTAATTATATTATATTAGTCAGTTCCTACACTATCCTACCCACTAATTATATTATATTATATTAGTCAGTTCCTATACTATCCTACCCACTAATTTTATTATATTAGTCAGTTCCTACACTATCCTACCCACTAATTATATTACATGAGTCAGTTCCTACACTGTCTACCCACTAATTATATTATATTAGTCAGTTCTATACTATCCTACCACTAATATATATTATATTAGTCGGTTCCTACACTGTCCTACTCACTAATTATATTATATTAGTCAGTTCCTACACTATCCTACCCACTAATTATATTATATTATATTATATTAGTCAGTTCCTATACTATCCTACCCACTAATTATATTATATTAGTCAGTTCCTACACTGTCCTACCCACTAATTATATTATATTAGTCAGTTCCTATACTATCCTACCCAGTAATTATATTATATTAGTCAGTTCCTATACTATCCTACCCAGTAATTATATTATATTAGTCAGTTCCTATACTATCCTACTCACTAATTATATTATATTAGTCAGTTCCTACACTATCCTACCCACTAATTATATTATATTATATTAGTCAGTTCCTATACTATCCTACCCACTAATTTTATTATATTAGTCAGTTCCTACACTATCCTACCCACTAATTATATTACATGAGTCAGTTCCTACACTATCCTACCCACTAATTATATTATATTAGTCAGTTCCTATACTATCCTACCCACTAATTATATTATATTAGTCAGTTCCTACACTGTCCTACTCACTAATTATATTATATTAGTCAGTTCCTACACTATCCTACCCACTAATTATATTATATTATATTAGTCAGTTCCTACACTATCCTACCCACTAATTATATTATATTATATTAGTCAGTTCCCTATCCTACCACTAATTATATTATATTATATTAGTCAGTTCCTACACTATCCTACCCACTAATTATATTATATTATATTAGTCAGTTCCTATACTATCCTACCCACTAATTATATTATATTAGTCAGTTCCTACACTATCCTACCCACTAATTATATTACATTAGTCGTTCTATACTATCCTACCCACTAATTATATTATATTATATTAGTCGTTCTATACTATCCTACCCACTAATTATATTATATTATATTAGTCAGTTCCTACACTATCCTACCCACTAATTATATTACATTAGTCAGTTCCTATACTATCCTACCCACTAATTATATTATATTAGTCAGTTCCTACACTGTCCTACTCACTAATTATATTATATTAGTCAGTTCCTACACTATCCTACCCACTAATTATATTATATTAGTCAGTTCCTACACTATCCTACCCACTAATTATATTATATTAGTCAGTTCCTACACTATCCTACCCACTAATTATATTATATTATATTATATTAGTCAGTTCCTACACTATCCTACCCACTAATTATATTATATTATATTAGTCAGTTCCTACACTATCCTACCCACTAATTATATTATATTAGTCAGTTCTATACTATCCCTACCCACTAATTATATTATATTAGTCAGTTCCCTACACTATCTTACCCACTAATTATATTATATTAGTCAGTTCCTACACTATCCTACCCACTAATTATATTATATTAGTCAGTTCCTACACTATCCTACCCACTAATTATATTATATTAGTCAGTTCCTACACTATCCTACCCACTAATTATATTATATTAGTCAGTTCCTACACTATCCTACCCACTAATTATATTATATTATATTAGTCAGTTCCTACACTATCCTACCCACTAATTATATTATATTAGTCAGTTCCTACACTATCCTACCCACTAATTATATTATATTAGTCAGTTCCTACACTATCCTACCCACTAATTATATTATATTAGTCAGTTCTATACTATCCTACCCACTAATTATATTATATTATATTAGTCAGTTCCTACACTATCCTACCCACTAATTATATTATATTAGTCAGTTCCTACACTATCCTACCCACTAATTATATTATATTAGTCAGTTCCTACACTATCCTACCCACTAATTATATTATATTAGTCAGTTCCTATACTATCCTACCCACTAATTATATTATATTATATTAGTCAGTTCCTACACTATCCTACCCACTAATTATATTATATTAGTCAGTTCCTACACTATCCTACCCACTAATTATATTATATTAGTCGGTTCTACACTATCCTACCCACTAATTATATTATATTATATTAGTCAGTTCCTACACTATCCTACCCACTAATTATATTATATTAGTCAGTTCCTACACTATCCTACCCACTAATTATATTATATTAGTCAGTTCCTACACTATCCTACCCACTAATTATATTATATTAGTCAGTTCCTACACTATCCTACCCACTAATTATATTATATTAGTCAGTTCCTACACTGTCTTACCCACTAATTATATTATATTAGTCAGTTCCTACACTATCCTACCCACTAATTATATTATATTAGTCAGTTCCTACACTATCCTACCCACTAATTATATTATATTAGTCAGTTCCTACACTATCCTACCCACTAATTATATTATATTATATTAGTCAGTTCCTACACTATCCTACCCACTAATTATATTATATTATATTAGTCAGTTCCTACACTATCCTACCCACTAATTATATTATATTAGTCAGTTCCTACACTATCCTACCCACTAATTATATTATATTAGTCGGTTCCTACACTATCCTACCCACTAATTATATTATATTATATTAGTCAGTTCTACACTATCCTACCCACTAATTATATTATATTAGTCAGTTCTACACTATCCTACCCACTAATTATATTATATTATATTAGTCAGTTCCTACACTATCCTACCCACTAATTATATTATATTAGTCGGTTCCTACACTATCCTACCCACTAATTATATTATATTATATTAGTCAGTTCCTACACTATCCTACCCACTAATTATATTATATTAGTCAGTTCCTACACTGTCCTACCCACTAATTATATTATATTAGTCAGTTCCTACACTATCCTACCCACTAATTATATTATATTAGTCCCAGTTCCTACACTATCCTACCCACTAATTATATTATATTATATTAGTCGTTCCTACACTATCCTACCCACTGATTATATTATATTAGTCAGTTCCTACACTATCCTACCCACTAATAATATTATATTAGTCAGTTCCTACGCTATCCTACCCACTAATTATATTATATTATATTAGTCAGTTCTACACTATCCTACCCACTAATTATATTATATTAGTCCGTTCCTACACTATCCTACCCACTAATTATATTATATTATATTAGTCAGTTCCTACACTATCCTACCCACTAATAATATTATATTAGTCCGTTCCTATACTATCCTACCCACTAATTATATTATATTAGTCAGTTCCTACACTGTCCTACCCACTAATTATATTATATTAAGTAGTCTGTTCCTACACTATCCTACCCACTAATTATATTATATTAGTCAGTTCCTACACTATCCTACCCACTAATTATATTATATTAGTCGTTCCTACACTGTCCTACCCACTAATTATATTATATTAATAGTCAGTTCCTACACTGTCCTACCCACTAATTATATTATATTATATTAGTCTGTTCCTACACTGTCCTACCCACTAATTATATTATATTAGTCAGTTCCTACACTGTCCTACCCACTAATTATATTATATTATATTAGTCAGTTCCTACACTGTCCTACCCACTAATTATATTATATTAGTCAGTTCCTACACTATCCTACCCACTAATTATATTATATTAGTCAGTTCCTACACTATCCTACCACTAATTATATTATTATATTAGTCGGTTCCTACACTATCCTACCCACTAATTATATTATATTAGTCAGTTCCTACACTATCCTACCCACTAATTATATTATATTATATTAGTCAGTTCCTACACTATCCTACCCACTAATTATATTATATTATATTAGTCAGTTCCTACACTGTCCTACCACTAATTATATTATATTAGTCAGTTCCTACACTATCCTACTCCACTAATTATATTATATTAGTCGTTCCTACACTATCCTACCCACTAATTATATTATATTATATTAGTCAGTTCCTACACTATCCTACCTCACTAATTATATTATATTAGTCAGTTCCTACACTGTCCTACCCACTAATTATATTATATTATATTAGTCAGTTCCTACACTATCCCTACCACTAATTATATTATATTATATTAGTCGGTTCCTATACTATCCTACCCACTAATTATATTATATTAGTCAGTTCCTACACTATCCTACCCACTAATTATATTACATTAGTCGTTCTATACTATCCTACCCACTAATTATATTATATTAGTCAGTTCCTACACTGTCCTACCCACTAATTATATTATATTAGTCAGTTCCTACACTATCCTACCCACTAATTATATTATATTAGTCAGTTCCTACACTGTCCTACCCACTAATTATATTATATTATATTAGTCAGTTCCTACACTATCCTACCCACTAATTATATTATATTATATTAGTCAGTTCCTACACTATCCTACCCACTAATTATATTATATTAGTCAGTTCCTACACTATCCTACCCACTAATTATATTATATTATATTAGTCTGTTCCTACACTATCCTACCCACTAATTATATTATATTAGTCAGTTCCACACTATCCTACCCACTAATTATATTATATTATATTAGTCAGTTCCTATACTATCCTACCCACTAATTATATTACATTAGTCAGTTCCTACACTATCCTACCCACTAATTATATTATATTAGTCAGTTCCTACACTATCCTACCCACTAATTATATTATATTAGTCAGTTCCTACACTATCCTACCACTAATTATATTATATTAGTCAGTTCCTACACTGTCCTACCCACTAATTATATTACATTAGTCGGTTCCTACACTGTCCTACCACTAATTATATTATATTATATTATATTACTATACTATATTATATTATATTATATTAGTCAGTTCCTACACTATCCTACCCACTAATTATATTATATTAGTCAGTTCCTATGCTATCCTACCCACTAATTATATTATATTATGTTTATTGTCAGTTCCTACACTATCCTACCCACTAATTATATTATATTATATTAGTCAGTTCCTATACTATCCTGCCCACTAATTATATTATATTAGTCAGTTCCTACACTGTCCTACCCACTAATTATATTATATTAGTCAGTTCCTACACTATCCTACCCACTAATTATATCATATTATATTATATTATTGTCAGTTCCTACGCTATCCTACCCACTAATTATATTATATTATATTAGTCAGTTCCTACACTATCCTACCCACTAATTATATTATATTATATTAGCTTGTCTCCTATACTATCCTACCCACTAATTATATTATATTATATTAGTCAGTTCCTACACTATCCTACCACTAATTATATTATATTATATTAGTCAGTTCCTATACTATCCTACCCACTAATTATATTATATTAGTCAGTTCCTACACTGTCCTACCCACTAATTATAATACATTAGTCAGTTCCTACACTATCCTACCCACTAATTATATTATATTATAGTAGTCAGTTCCTATACTATCCTACCCACTAATTATATTATATTAGTCAGTTCCTACACTGTCCTACCCACTAATTATAATACATTAGTCAGTTCCTACACTATCCTACCCACTAATTATATTATATTATATTATATTATATTATATTATATTAGTCAGTTCCTACACTATCCTACCCACTAATTATATTATATTATATTAGTCAGTTCCTACACTGTCCTACCCACTAATTATATTATATTAGTCAGTTCCTATACTATCCTACCCACTAATTATATTATATTAGTCAGTTCCTATACTATCCTACCCACTAATTATATTATATTAGTCAGTTCCTACACTATCCTACCCACTAATTATATTATATTAGTCAGTTCCTACACTATCCTACCCACTAATTATATTATATTAGTCAGTTCCTACACTATCCTACCCACTAATTATATTATATTAGTCAGTTCCTATACTATCCTACCCACTAATTATATTATATTATATTAGTCAGTTCCTATACTATCCTACCCACTAATTATATTATATTATATTAGTCTGTTCCTACACTATCCTACCCACTAATAATATTATATTAGTCAGTTCCTACACTATCCTACCCACTAATTATATTATATTAGTCAGTTCCTATACTATCCTACCCACTAATTATATTATATTATATTAGTCAGTTCCTATACTATCCTACCCACTAATTATATTATATTATATTAGTCAGTTCCTATACTATCCTACCCACTAATTATATTATATTATATTAGTCAGTTCCTACACTATCCTACCCACTAATTATATTATATTATATTAGTCAGTTCCTATACTATCCTACCCACTAATTATATTATATTATATTAGTCAGTTCCTACACTGTCCTACTCACTAATTATATTATATTATATTAGTCAGTTCCTACACTATCCTACCCACTAATTATATTATATTAGTCAGTTCCTACACTATCCTACCCACTAATTATATTATATTAGTCTGTTCCTACACTATCCTACCCACTAATTATATTATATTAGTCAGTTCCTACACTATCCTACCCACTAATAATATTATATTAGTCAGTTCCTATACTATCCTACCCACTAATTATATTATATTATATTAGTCAGTTCCTACACTATCCTACCCACTAATTATATTATATTAGTCAGTTCCTACACTATCCTACCCACTAATTATATTATATTATATTAGTCAGTTCCTACACTATCCTACCCACTAATTATATTATATTAGTCAGTTCCTATACTATCCTACCCACTAATTATATTATATTATATTAGTCAGTTCCTACACTATCCTACCCACTAATTATATTATATTAAGTAGTCTGTTCCTACACTATCCTACCCACTAATTATATTATATTAGTCAGTTCCTACACTATCCTACCCACTAATTATATTATATTAGTCAGTTCCTACACTGTCCTACCCACTAATTATATTATATTATATTAGTCAGTTCCTACACTGTCTTACCACTAATTATATTATATTATATTAGTCTGTTCCTACACTGTCCTACCCACTAATTATATTATATTAGTCAGTTCCTACACTGTCCTACCCACTAATTATATTATATTATATTAGTCAGTTCCTACACTGTCCTACTCACTAATTATATTATATTAGTCAGTTCCTATACTATCCTACCCACTAATTATATTATATTAGTCAGTTCCTACACTATCCTACCCACTAATTATACTATATTATATTAGTCAGTTCCTACACTGTCCTACCCACTAATTATATTATATTAGTCAGTTCCTACACTGTCCTACCCACTAATTATATTATATTATATTAGTCAGTTCCTACACTATCCTACCCACTAATTATATTATATTATATTAGTCAGTTCCTACACTGTCCTACCCACTAATTATATTATATTATATTAGTCAGTTCCTACACTATCCTACCCACTAATTATATTATATTAGTCAGTTCCTACACTATCCTACCCACTAATTATATTATATTATATTTGTCGTTCTTACACTATCCTACCCACTAATTATATTATATTAGTCAGTTCCTACACTGTCCTACCCACTAATTATATTATATTAGTCAGTTCCTACACTATCCTACCCACTAATTATATTATATTATATTAGTCGTTCTCTATACTATCCTACCCACTAATTATATTATATTAGTCAGTTCCTACACTATCCTACCCACTAATTATATTACATTAGTCAGTTCCTATACTATCCTACCCACTAATTATATTATATTAGTCAGTTCCTACACTATCCTACCCACTAATTATATTATATTAGTCAGTTCCTACACTATCCTACCCACTAATTATATTATATTAGTCGGTTCTACACTGTCCTACCCACTAATTATATTATATTATATTAGTCAGTTCCTACACTATCCTACCCACTAATTATATTATATTATATTAGTCAGTTCCTACACTATCCTACCCACTAATTATATTATATTAGTCAGTTCCTACACTGTCCTACCCACTAATTATATTATATTATATTAGTCAGTTCCTACACTATCCTACCCACTAATTATATTATATTAGTCAGTTCCTACACTATCCTACCCACTAATTATATTATATTAGTCGGTTCTCTATACTATCCTACCCACTAATTATATTACATTAGTTTCAGTTCCTACACTATCCTACCCACTAATTATATTATATTAGTCAGTTCCTACACTATCCTACCCACTAATTATATTATATTAGTCAGTTCCTACACTATCCTACCCACTAATTATATTATATTAGTCAGTTCCACACTGTCCTACCCACTAATTATATTATATTAGTCAGTTCCTACACTATCCTACCACTAATTATATTATATTATATTATATTCTATATTATATTATATTAGTCAGTTCCTACACTATCCTACCCACTAATTATATTATATTATATTAGTCAGTTCCTATGCTATCCTACCCACTAATTATATTATATTATATTATATTAGTCAGTTCCTACACTATCCTACCCACTAATTATATTATATTATATTAGTCAGTTCCTATACTATCCTACCCACTAATTATATTATATTAGTCAGTTCCTACACTGTCCTACCCACTAATTATAATACATTAGTCAGTTCCTACACTATCCTACCCACTAATTATATTATATTATATTATATTATATTAGTCAGTTCCTATGCTATCCTACCCACTAATTATATTATATTATATTAGTCAGTTCCTACACTATCCTACCCACTAATTATATTATATTATATTATATTAGTCAGTTCCTATACTATCCTACCCACTAATTATATTATATTATATTAGTCAGTTCCTACACTATCCTACCCACTAATTATATTATATTATAGTAGTCAGTTCCTATACTATCCTACCCACTAATTATATTATATTAGTCAGTTCCTACACTGTCCTACCCACTAATTATAATACATTAGTCAGTTCCTACACTATCCTTCCCACTAATTATATTATATTATAGTAGTCAGTTCCTATACTATCCTACCCACTAATTATATTATATTAGTCAGTTCCTACACTGTCCTACCCACTAATTATAATACATTAGTCAGTTCCTACACTATCCTACCCACTAATTATATTATATTATATTATATTATATTTATTAGTCAGTTCCTACACTATCCTACCCACTAATTATATTATATTATATAGTCAGTTCCTACACTATCCTACCCACTAATTATATTATATTAGTCAGTTCCTACGCTATCCTACCCACGAATTATATTATATTAGTCGGTTCCTACACTATCCTACCCACTAATTATATTATATTATATTAGTCGTTCCTATACTATCCTACCCACTAATTATATTATATTAGTAGTTCCTACACTATCCTACCCACTAATTATGTTATATTATATTAGTCAGTTCCTACACTATCCTACCCACGAATTATATTATATTAGTCAGTTCCTACACTATCCTACCCACTAATTATATTATAGTAGTCTGTTCCTACACTATGCTACCCACTAATTATATTATATTAGTCAGTTCCTACACTATCCTACCCACTAATAATATTATATTAGTCAGTTCCTACACTATCCTACCCACTAATTATATTATATTAGTCAGTTCCTATACTATCCTACCCACTAATTATATTATATTATATTAGTCAGTTCCTATACTATCCTACCCACTAATTATATTATATTATATTAGTCAGTTCCTACACTGTCCTACCCACTAATATATATTATATTAGTCAGTTCTACACTATCCTACCCACTAATTATACTATATTATATTAGTCGGTTCCCACACTATCCTACCCACTAATTATATTATATTAGTCAGTTCCTACACTATCCTGCCCACTAATTATATTATATTAGTCTGTTCCTACACTATCCTACCCACTAATTATATTATATTAGTCAGTTCCTACACTATCCTACCACTAATAATATTATATTAGTCAGTTCCTACACTATCCTACCCACTAATTATATTATATTAGTCAGTTCCTACACTATCCTACCCACTAATTATATTATATTATATTAGTCAGTTCCTATACTATCCTACCACTAATTATATTATATTATATTAGTCTGTTCCTACACTATCCTACCCACTAATTATATTATATTAGTCAGTTCCTACACTATCCTACCCACTAATTATATTATATTAGTCTGTTCCTACACTATCCTACCCACTAATTATATTATATTAGCTGTTCCTATACTATCCTACCCACTAATTATATTATATTAGTCAGTTCCTATACTATCCTACCCACTAATTATATTATATTACTGTTCCTATACTATCCTACCACTAATTATATTATATTATATTAGCTGTTCCTATACTATCCTACCCACTAATTATATTATATTATATTAGTCAGTTCCTACACTATCCTACTCACTAATTATATTATATTATAGTCGTTCCTACACTATCCTACCCACTAATTATATTATATTAGTCAGTTCCTACACTATCCTACCACTAATTATATTATAGTAGTCTGTTCCTACACTGTGCTACCCACTAATTATATTATATTAGTCGGTTCCTACACTATCCTACCACTAATAATATTATATTAGTCAGTTCCTATACTATCCTACCCACTAATTATATTATATTATATTAGTCAGTTCCTATACTATCCTACCCACTAATTATATTATATTAGTCAGTTCCTACACTATCCTACCCACTAATTATATTATATTATATTAGTCAGTTCCTACACTATCCTACCCACTAATTATATTATATTAGTCAGTTCCTATACTATCCTACCCACTAATTATATTATATTAGTCAGTTCCTACACTATCCTACCCACTAATTATATTATATTAAGTAGTCTGTTCCTACACTATCCTACCCACTAATTATATTATATTAGTCAGTTCCTACACTATCCTACCCACTAATTATATTATATTAGTCAGTTCCTACACTGTCCTACCCACTAATTATATTATATTATATTAGTCAGTTCCTACACTGTCTTACCCACTAATTATATTATATTATATTAGTCTGTTCCTACACTGTCCTACCCACTAATTATATTATATTAGTCAGTTCCTACACTGTCCTACCCACTAATTATATTATATTATATTAGTCAGTTCTCTACACTGTCCTACCCACTAATTATATTATATTAGTCAGTTCATACTATCTACCCACTAATTATATTATATTAGTCAGTTCCTACACTATCCTACCCACTAATTATATTATATTATATTAGTCAGTTCCTACACTGTCCTACCCACTAATTATATTATATTAGTCAGTTCCCTACACTGTCCTACCCACTAATTATATTATATTATATTAGTCTGTTCCTACACTATCCTACCACTAATTATATTATATTATATTAGCGTTCCTACACTATCCTACCCACTAATTATATTATATTAGGTCAGTTCTACACTATCCTACCCACTAATTATATTACATTAGTCAGTTCCTACACTATCCTACCCACTAATTATATTATATTAGTCACGTTCCTACACTGTCCTACCCACTAATTATATTATATTAGTCAGTTCCTACACTATCCTACCCACTAATTATATTATATTAGTCAGTTCCTACACTGTCCTACCCACTAATATATTATATTATATTAGTCAGTTCCTACACTATCCTACCCACTAATTATATTATATTATATTAGTCAGTTCCTACACTATCCTACCCACTAATTATATTATATTAGTCAGTTCCTACACTATCCTACCCACTAATTATATTATATTATATTAGTCAGTTCCTACACTATCCTACCCACTAATTATATTATATTAGTCAGTTCCTACACTATCCTACCCACTAATTATATTATATTAGCAGTTCTACTATCCTACCCACTAATTATATTACATTAGTCAGTTCCTACACTATCCTACCCACTAATTATATTATATTAGTCGGTTCCTACACTATCCTACCACTAATTATATTATATTAGTCAGTTCCTACACTATCCTACCACTAATTATATTATATTAGTCAGTTCTACACTGTCCTACCCACTAATTATATTATATTAGTCAGTTCCTACACTATCCTACCACTAATTATATTATATTATATTATATTACTATTATATTCTACTATATTATATTATATTAGTCAGTTCCTACACTATCCTACCCACTAATTATATTATATTAGTCAGTTCCTATACTATCCTACCCACTAATTATATTATATTATATTAGTCAGTTCCTACACTATCCTACCCACTAATTATATTATATTATATTAGTCAGTTCCTATACTATCCTACCCACTAATTATATTATATTAGTCAGTTCCTACACTGTCCTACCCACTAATTATATTACATTAGTCAGTTCCTACACTATCCTACCTACTAATTATATATATTATATTATATTAGTCGTTCCTACACTATCCTACCCACTAATTATATTATATTAGTCAGTTCCTACACTATCCTACCCACTAATTATATTATATTATATTAGTCAGTTCCTACACTATCCTACCCACTAATTATTTATATTATATTAGTCAGTTCCTACACTATCCTACCCACTAATTATATTATATTATAGTAGTCGGTTCCATACTATCCTACCCACTAATTATATTATATTAGTCAGTTCCTACACTGTCCTACCACTAATTATATACATTAGTCAGTTCCTACACTATCCTACCCACTAATTATATTATATTATAGTAGTCAGTTCCTATACTATCCTACCCACTAATTATATTATATTAGTCAGTTCCTACACTGTCCTACCCACTAATTATAATATATTAGTCGGTTCCCTACACTATCCTACCCACTAATTATATTATATTATATTATACTATCTACTATTATATTATATTATATTAGTCGGTTCCTACACTATCCTACCACTAATTATATTATATTATATTAGTCAGTTCCTACACTGTCTACCCACTAATTATATTATATTAGTCGGTTCTATGCTATCCTACCACTATTTATATTATATTAGTCAGTTCCTACACTATCCTACCCACTAATTATATTATATTATATTAGTCAGTTCCTATACTATCCTACCCACTAATTATATTATATTAGTCAGTTCCTACACTATCCTACCCACTAATTATATTATATTATATTAGTCAGTTCCTACACTATCCTGCCACGAATTATATTATATTAGTCAGTTCCTACACTATCCTACCCACTAATTATATTATATTAGTCAGTTCCACTACACTATCCTACCCACTAATTATATTATATTAGTCAGTTCCTACACTATCCTACCCACTAATATATATTATATTAGTCAGTTCCCTACACTATCCTACCACTAATTATATTATATTAGTCAGTTCCTATACTATCCTACCCACTAATTATATTATATTATATTAGTCAGTTCCTATACTATCCTACCCACTAATTATATTATATTATATTAGTCAGTTCCTACACTGTCCTACCCACTAATAATATTATATTAGTCAGTTCCTACACTATCCTACCCACTAATTATATTATATTATATTAGTCAGTTCCTACACTATCCTACCCACGAATTATATTATATTAGTCAGTTCCTACACTATCCTACCCACTAATTATATTATAGTAGTCTGTTCCTACACTATGCTACCCACTAATTATATTATATTAGTCGGTTCACACTATCCTACCCACTAATAATATTATATTAGTCAGTTCCTACACTATCCTACCCACTAATTATATTATATTAGTCAGTTCCTATACTATCCTACCACTAATTATATTATATTATATTAGTCAGTTCTATACTATCCTACCCACTAATTATATTATATTATATTAGTCTGTTCCTACACTATCCTACCCACTAATAATATTATATTAGCAGTTCCTACACTATCCTACCCACTAATTATATTATATTAGTCAGTTCCTATACTATCCTACCCACTAATTATATTATATTATATTAGTCAGTTCCTATACTATCCTACCCACTAATTATATTATATTATATTAGTCAGTTCCTATACTATCCTACCCACTAATTATATTATATTATATTAGTCAGTTCCTACACTATCCTACCCACTAATTATATTATATTATATTAGTCAGTTCCTACACTATCCTACCCACTAATTATATTATATTATATTAGTCAGTTCCTACACTGTCCTACCCACTAATTATATTATATTATGTCGGTTCCTACACTATCCTACCCACTAATTATATTATATTAGTCAGTTCCTACACTATCCTACCCACTAATTATATTATAGTAGTCTGTTCCTACACTATGCTACCCACTAATTATATTATATTAGTCAGTTCCTACACTATCCTACCCACTAATAATATTATATTAGTCAGTTCCTATGCTATCCTACCCACTAATTATATTATATTATATTAGTCAGTTCCTATACTATCCTACCCACTAATTATATTATATTAGTCAGTTCCTACACTATCCTACCCACTAATTATATTATATTATATTAGTCAGTTCCTACACTATCCTACCCACTAATTATATTATATTAGTCAGTTCCTATACTATCCTACCCACTAATTATATTATATTAGTCAGTTCCTACACTATCCTACCCACTAATTATATTATATTAGAGTAGTCTGTTCTACACTATCCTACCCACTAATTATATTATATTAGTCAGTTCCTACACTATCCTACCCACTAATTATATTATATTAGTCAGTTCCTACACTGTCCTACCCACTAATTATATTATATTATATTAGTCTGTTCCTACACTGTCCTACCCACTAATTATATTATATTATTAGTCGGTTCCTACACTATCCTACCACTAATTATATTATATTATATTAGTCAGTTCCTACACTATCCTACCCACTAATTATATTATATTATATTAGTCAGTTCCTACACTGTCCTACCCACTAATTATATTATATTATATTAGTCAGTTCCTACACTATCCTACCCACTAATTATATTATATTAGTCAGTTCCTACACTGTCCTACCCACTAATTATATTATATTATATTAGTCAGTTCCTACACTGTCCTACCCACTAATTATATTATATTAGTCAGTTCCTACACTGTCCTACCCACTAATTATATTATATTATATTAGTCAGTTCCTACACTATCCTACCCACTAATTATATTATATTATATTAGTCAGTTCCTATACTATCCTACCCACTAATTATATTATATTAGTCAGTTCCTACACTATCCTACCCACTAATTATATTATATTAGTCAGTTCCTATACTATCCTACCCACTAATTATATTATATTAGTCAGTTCCTACACTGTCCTACCCACTAATTATATTATATTAGTCAGTTCCTACACTATCCTACCCACTAATTATATTATATTAGTCAGTTCCTACACTATCCTACCCACTAATTATATTATATTATATTAGTCAGTTCCTACACTATCCTACCCACTAATTATATTATATTATATTAGTCAGTTCCTACACTATCCTACCCACTAATTATATTATATTAGTCAGTTCCTACACTGTCCTACCCACTAATTATATTATATTATATTAGTCAGTTCCTACACTATCCTACCCACTAATTATATTATATTAGTCAGTTCCTACACTGTCCTACCCACTAATTATATTATATTAGTCAGTTCCTACACTATCCTACCCACTCAATTATATTATATTAGTCGGTTCCTACACTATCCTACCCACTAATTATATTATATTAGTCAGTTCCTACACTATCCTACCCACTAATTATATTATATTAGTCAGTTCCTACACTATCCGCCCACTAATTATATTATATTAGTCAGTTCCTACACTGTCCTACCCACTAATTATAATATATTATTGTCAGTTCCTACACTATCCTACCCACTAATTATATTATATTATATTTACTATCTATATTATATTATATTATATTAGTCAGTTCCTACACTATCCTACCCACTAATTATATTATATTATATTAGCTGTTCCTATACTATCCTACCCACTAATTATATTATATTATATTATATTAGTCAGTTCCTACACTATCCTACCCACTAATTATATTATATTATATTAGTCGGTTCTATACTATCCTACCCACTAATTATATTATATTAGTCAGTTCTACACTGTCCTACCACTAATTATAATATATTAGTCAGTTCCTACACTATCCTACCCACTTATTATATTATATTATATTATATTATATTAGTCAGTTCCTATACTATCCTACCACTAATTATATTATATTATTTAGTCGGTTCTCTACACTATCCTACCCACTAATTATATTATATTATATTATATTAGTCAGTTCCTATCTATCCTACCCACTAATTATATTATATTATTTTAGTCAGTTCCTACACTATCCTACCCACTAATTATATTATATTATAGTAGTCAGTTCCTATACTATCCTACCCACTAATTATATTATATTAGTCAGTTCCTACACTGTCCTACCCACTAATTATAATATATTATGTCAGTTCCTACACTATCCTACCCACTAATTATATTATATTATAGTAGTCAGTTCTATACTATCCTACCCACTAATTATATTATATTAGTCAGTTCCTACACTGTCCTACCCACTAATTATATTATATTAGTCAGTTCCTACACTATCCTACCCACTAATTATATTATATATACTATACTATACTATTTATATTATATTAGTCAGTTCCTACACTATCCTACCCACTAATTATATTATATTATATTAGCAGTTCCTACACTGTCCTACCCACTAATTATATTATATTAGTCAGTTCCTATACTATCCTACCACGAATTATATTATATTAGTCAGTTCCTACACTATCCTACCCACTAATTATATTATATTATTAGTCAGTTCCTATACTATCCTACCCACTAATTATATTATATTAGTCAGTTCCTACACTGTCCTACTCACTAATTATATTATATTATATTAGTCAGTTCCTACACTATCCTACCCACTAATTATATTATATTAGTCAGTTCCTACACTATCCTACCCACTAATTATATTATAGTAGTCTGTTCCTACACTATGCTACCCACTAATTATATTATATTAGTCAGTTCCTACACTATCCTACCCACTAATAATATTATATTAGTCAGTTCCTACACTATCCTACCCACTAATTATATTATATTAGTCAGTTCCTATACTATCCTACCCACTAATTATATTATATTATATTAGTCAGTTCCTATACTATCCTACCCACTAATTATATTATATTATATTAGTCAGTTCCTACACTGTCCTACCCACTAATAATATTATATTAGTCAGTTCCTACACTATCCTACCCACTAATTATATTATATTATATTAGTCCGTTCCTACACTATCCTACCACTAATTATATTATATTATGTCAGTTCCTACACTATCCTACCACTAATTATATTATATTAGTCTGTTCTACACTATCCTACCCACTAATTATATTATATTAGTCAGTTCCTACACTATCCTACCCACTAATAATATTATATTAGTCAGTTCCTACACTATCCTACCCACTAATTATATTATATTAGTCAGTTCCTATACTATCCTACCACTAATTATATTATATTATATTAGTCAGTTCCTATACTATCCTACCTACTAATTATATTATATTATATTAGTCTGTTCCTACACTATCCTACCCACTAATATATATTATATTAGTCAGTTCCTACACTATCCTACCCACTAATTATATTATATTAGTCAGTTCCTATACTATCCTACCCACTAATTATATTATATTATATTAGTCAGTTCCTATACTATCCTACCCACTAATTATATTATATTATATTAGTCAGTTCTATACTATCCTACCACTAATTATATTATATTATATTAGTCGGTTCCTATACTATCCTACCCACTAATTATGTTATAATTTAGTCGTTCCTATACTATCCTACCCACTAATTATATTATATTATATTAGCTGTTCCTACACTGTCCTACTCACTAATTATATTATATTATATTAGTCAGTTCCTACACTATCCTACCCACTAATTATATTATATTAGTCAGTTCCTACACTATCCTACCACTAATTATATTATATTAGTCTGTTCCTACACTATGCTACTCACTAATTATATTATATTAGTCAGTTCCTACACTATCCTACCACTAATTATATTATATTAGTCGGTGTCCTACACTGTCCTACTCACTAATTATATTATATTAGTCGGTTCTACACTATCCTACTCACTAATTATATTATATTAGTCGGTTCCCACACTGTCCTACCCACTAATTATATTATATTAGTCAGTTCCTACACTATCCTACCCACTAATTATATTATAGTATTTGTCTGTTCCTATACTATCCTACCCACTAATTATATTATATTAAGTCAGTTCCTATACTATCCTACCCACTAATTATATTATATTAAGTCAGTTCCTACACTATCCTACCACTAATTATATTATATTTGTCAGTTCCTACACTATCCTACCCACTAATTATATTATATTAGTCAGTTCCTACACTATCCTACCACTAATTATATTATATTATATTAGTCGGTTCCTACACTATCCTACCCACTAATTATATTATATTATATTAGTCAGTTCCTACACTATCCTACCACTAATTATATTATATTAGTCAGTTCCTACACTATCCTACCCACTAATTATATTATATTAGTCAGTTCCTACACTATCCTACCCACTAATTATATTATATTATATTAGTCAGTTCCCACACTATCCTACCCACTAATTATATTATATTAGTCTGTTCTACACTAT